>NC_053429.1:46968354-47012838 GCF_007990345.1 Gossypium hirsutum
TGTCACATTACATTTTGGTACTCTTTGCGTCCCGAACCACTCCGACTAGGGTAACTTGGCTGTCACCTCCCCCACTAAGAATTTCGTCCTCGAAAATCTTACCGGTAAATAGTTTGGTATCGTCTTTCATCGAGCTCTCGTCTCCAAGTACTTCCTCGATCCCGTGTTGAGCCATACACCTTTACTAGCGGAACTCTTTTGTTTCGCAACTCCTTCACTTCACGAGCTAGGATACGCATCGGTTCTTCTTCATAGCTCATGTCGACTTGAATTTCAACCTCTGATGGGCTATTATGTGCGATGGATCAGATCGATAGCGTCGAAGCATCGAAACATGAAAGATGTCATGAATCTTTTCAAGCTCCGGGGGCAAAATCAATCTATACGCAACCGGACCAACTCGTTCGGAGATTTCGTACGGCCCAATGAATCTTGGGCTCACTTGCCCTTACGGCCGAACCTGAGTATCTTTTTCCAAGGTGAAACCTTAAGGAACACTTTGTCTCCCACCTGATACTCGATGTCTTTTCGTTTCAAATCTGCGTATGACTTCTGACGATCCGTGGCTACCTTTAGACTTTCACGGATTACCTTTACTTTCTGTTTAGCATCTTTAATCAAATCAACTCCGAAAATTTTACTTTCACCGAGCTCGGTCCAAAACAATGGTGTACGGCATTTACGACCGTACAAAGCCTCGTAAGGTGCCATCTTAATACTTGATTGAAAACTATTGTTGTAAGCGAATTCAATCAAAGGTAAATACCGTTCCCATGAACTACTGAACTCGAGGATGCAACATCTCAACATATCCTCAAGTATCTGAATTATCCGCTCGGATTGACCATCGGTTTGGGGGTGAAAAGCAGTGCTAAAATGCAGCTTGGTACCCAGAGCTTCTTGCAATTTCTTCCAAAATCGTGAGGTGAATCTCGGATCTCTATCCGACACGATAGAAACAGGTACCCCGTGTAATCTCACAATTTGATAAACGTACAATTCAGCTAGTTTATCCAATGAAAAATCCGTACGTACGGGGATGAAATGAGCCGACTTAGTCAGTCTATCAACAACAACCCATATCGCATCCTTCTTACTTGCTGACAAGGGCAGTCCGGACACAAAGTCCATTGTGACTCGATCCCATTTCCACTCGGGTATCATGATCGGCTGGAGTAATCCTGAAGGCACTTGATGTTCCGCTTTCACTTGTTGACATATCAAACATCTCGAAACAAAGTCGGAGATGTCCCGTTTCATACCATGCCACCAAAATTGACGTTTCAAATCGTTGTACATTTTCGTACTCCCCGGGTGAATTGACATTCGGCTACAATGGGCTTCGTTCAGAATCATCGAAATGAGTTCCGAATTCCTTGGAACACACAAACGATTTCTGAACCTCAAACAATCATCATCATCAATTTGAAACTCTGATTCCTCGTTCGGAAAACACTTAGCCCGTTTTGCAACCAATTCATCATTGACTTTCTGAGCTTCACGAATTTGGTGAGTCAATAATGGTTTAGCTTTTAATTCAGCTACTAACACACTGTCTGGTAGAACAGACAAATGCACGTTCATCGCTCGTAAAGCAAACAATGACTTCCGGCTTAAGGCGTCCGCAACCACGTTAGCCTTTCCCGGGTGATAATCAATGACAAGCTCGTAATCTTTCAACAACTCAAGCCAACGTCTTTGTCGCAGATTCAAGTCTCGTTGAGTCATCAAATATTTGAGACTTTTGTGATCCGAAAATACATGGCACTTCTCACCAAACAGATAATGTCGCCATATTTTTAAAGCAAACACGATGGCAGCTAGTTCGAGATCATGGGTCGGATAATTCCTCTCGTGAGGCTTCAATTGTCTCGACGCATAGGCCACGACTCGACCTTCTTGCATCAATACGCAACCCAACCCAAGTAGGGATGCGTCACTATAAATGACAAACTCTTTACCTGATTCGGGTTGCACCAAAATTGGAGCTTCAGTCAAATGAGTTTTCAGTTGGTCGAAACTTTTCTGACATTTCTCCGTCCACTCGAACTTAACATCCTTTTGAAGTAGCTTCGTCATTGGTGTGGCTATCATCGAGAAACCTTTGACAAATCGTCGGTAATAACCGGCGAGCCCCAAAAAGCTCCGAACTTCAGTAACATTTCTCGGAGGTTTCCAGTCAAGTATGGCTGAAATTTTGTTCGGGTCAACTCGAATACCCGACGCGGATACCACATGACCCAAGAAGCTAACCTCTCTTAACCAGAATTCACACTTACTGAACTTAGCATATAACTGCTTATCCCGCAAAATTTGCAGCACTAGCCTCAGATGCTCAGCATGTTCGGTCTCGTCTCTTGAATAGACCAAAATGTCATCAATGAACACCACTACGAACCGATCCAAATACGGTCTGAAGATCCGATTCATCAAATCCATAAATACTGCAGGGGCATTAGTGAGCCCAAACGGCATCACTAAGAATTCGTAGTGACCATATCTCGTTCTGAAGGCAGTTTTGGGAATATCTGAATCTCGGATTCGCAACTGATAATAGCCCGATCTCAAATCTATTTTTGAGAACACTGAGGCTCCCTTCAGTTGGTCGAACAAATCATCGATGCGCGGCAACGGATATTTGTTCTTTATCGTCACTTTATTCAGCTGACGATAGTCAATGCACAACCTCATGGTTCCGTCCTTCTTTTCACGAACAATACTGGTGCACCCCAAGGTGAGAAACTTGGTCGAGCGAAACCTCTATCCGTCAGTTCTTGCAACTGAGCTTTCAACTCCTTTAACTCGGTTGGTGCCATACGATACGGAGCTATCGAAATCGGCGTAGTCCCAGGTACAAGCTCAATACCAAACTCTACCTCCCGAACAGGTGGTAAACCTGGTAATTCTTCCGGAAAAACATCCGGGTATTCACAAACCACCGGCACAGATTCGGGTTTCTTTTCTAATTCTTTGTCACCAAGTACATACGCAAGGTATGCTTCGCACCCTTTTCTTACATATTTCTGTGCCAACATTGCTGATATTACAGCTGGCATCCCCTCCAAGTCTGCAGACTCAATTCGGACTACTTCGTTATTTGCGCACCTCAAATCAATAGTCTTGCTCTTGCAATTCACAATCGCATCATGCGCGGTCAACCAATCCAAACCAAGGATAACATCAAATTCATCAAACGGCAAAAGCATCAAGTCCGCCGGAAAACAGGAACCTCGAATTTCCAGGGGACATTTCTTACACACTTTGTCGACAAGCACGTAACGACCCAAGGGATTTGACACCCGAATTACGAACTCAGTAGACTCAATAGGTAAAGTCTTACTGGATGCTAAGGTTTCACATATGTAAGAATGAGTAGAACTGGGGTCAATCAAAGCAATTACATTAGTATCAAAGAGAGTGAATGTACCGGTAATAACATCAGGCGAAGAAGCATCCTCGCGGGCACGTATAGCATAAGCTCTAGCAGGCGCACGGGCTTCGGATCTGGTTATATCATCTCTAGATCCTCTCTGACCACCACTAGCATTGCCCATATTTCCAGATGGTCTACCTCGAGCAGTGGTAGCACCCGGTCTCCCACTCTGATTTGCATTCTGTCCCGACAACCTCGGGCAATCTTTAATGAAGTGGTCAACTGATCCGCATTTGTAACAGGAGCGGTCAGGAAATCTACAACTCCCCGAATGCCATTTACCGCAATATCGGCATTTCGTCCTGTCTCGACGTTCATTCCCAACACTGGCGACCGAAGTGCCTCGTGTACCCACAGGGGGTCGATCACGATCTCGTCCAAAAAGGCCCGAAGTGCCTCTAAACTGGCCCGCATCATCTCAAAATCTCTTCGATGTCTGTTGAAGAGACCTTCCCGAGGATCTTTTACGAAACTCTCCAGTTCCCTCATCAACTCTTTGCTTTTCTTTTCTAAGCTCTTCGGCTTTACAAGCTCGTTCAACAAGTACCACGAACTCTCGTATTTCAAGAACGCCAACGAACATTTTTATATCTTCATTCAGCCCATCCTCGAAGCGTTTACACATAATAGCTTCGGACGAAACACATTCCCGAGCGTATTTGCTAAGTCTAACAAATTTTCGCTCGTAATCAGGAACCGACATGGAGCCTTGCTTAAGCTCAAGAAATTCCTTCCGTTTTGATCAACAAATCTCTGACTGATATACTTTTTCCGAAACTCAGTTTGGAAAAACTCCCAAGTTACTTGCTCTCGGGGCACAATAGAAGTCAGAGTACTCCACCAATAGTAGGCAGAATCACGTAGCAAGGAGATAGCACACTTTAGGCATTCATCGGGTGTACAAGATAGCTCATCGAGTACCCGAATAGTGTTGTCCAGCCAAAATTCAGCTTGCTCGGCATCAACGCTATCCATAGCCTTAAATTCAGTAGCCCCATGTTTTCGGATTCTGTCAACTGGGGGCTTATTTGACCTTATTTGGTCCGTTACCGGTGGTATTGTAGGTGCGGGGGTAGTATTTGTCGGGAATGGAGGTTGTGGAACAGCCATATTAGTTCGAATGTATTGGTTAAACCAATCATTCATCACGCTATAGAATGCTTGTCTAGCTTCATCATTCGGATTACTAGCATTAGGTTGAGAGTCTGCCGGCACTGTCCCTTGTGCGGGAGCAGGCGCTACACTCTCAAGATCATCAGCTACCTCTCGGTCACGATCGGGATCCATTACTATAAATAAACACATTTACAATTGTCAGAAATCACCACACTATCAAGTAATCACATAAAATGGCATGTATAGCTAGACCCAAAACATTACGGTAGTCCTAGAATCGACTAAACCGTAGCTCTGATACCAATAAAATGTAACACCCCGAACCCGAGACCGACACCGGAGTCGGACACGAGATGTTAACAAACTTTGAAAAATTTCCTTCCAGACACTGCCCAGTCTGAGTACTAGTCGCTTCAAAAATCATATCTTGAGTTTCACAACTCGAAAATCAGTTTGGTGATTTTTCCCTGAAACTAGACTCATGTCCCCACCTATGTATTTTTTCTAGAATTTTTGGTGGGGCCAATTAGTACAGTTTATTAGTAAAAGTCTCCCATGTTACAGGGGTCGACTACACTGACCTTTTCCCATTACGACTTGGATATCTCTCTGCACAGAGCTTCAATACTGATGCCGTTTGTTTCTATGGAAACTAGACTCAGAGAGGAATCCATACATATATGGTATGACACCTAATTATCTCTGGTCAATTTATAGTGAATTTCCAAAGGCGGAACAGGGAATCCAGAAACTGTTCTGGCCCTGTTCCACAAGAACCCGAATATCTCTTACTGTACTGTCCATATGATTGTTTCGTTACTTTCCTATGAAAGTAGATTCTTCAAGGTTTGTTATTCACTATTTAATTCCATTCCTACTATTTTTAGTGATTTTCCAAATCTACGTCACTGCTGCTGTCAGCATCTACCTTTAAGGTAGGCTTTACCTATTTCATGGTTCAACTAGCCCTTTTTGCATACATAGCACAATTTATGAAAGTGATTAACCATCCCCGTGGCCAATCCTTGTCAAGCATATCCACACTAAATGATTATAACATTATACTTAAACACATATAAGCCATTTTCACATGGCTATCCAAAACTTATACATCACATAAAGTACTCGAAAAACAACAATGGGTCGTCCTATACATGCCATATCAAAATTCAACCAAAAGAGTACCCATAAGAGCCTTTGATAGTGTGGGCGACTTCGACGTCAAGATCCCGAGTCTGATAGCTGGAGAACCAAAAATCTATAAGACAGAGGAGCAATGGAACGAAGTAAGCAATTTATGCTTAGTAAGTTTTGAGCAAGAAATTCCAGCATAAACAAAGAATAACACACATTTAGCTAAATGGAATATTTCATAATACGCAATTTACCGATATCAAACTTGCTTCACAACATTCACAACCCTTATGTACATACACAATAGACTAACTTAGCCGAAGGCCGGTAGCTCGTTTATCAACTGAGCGAACATTTATTTGTAAGGGCTCGATTAAATTCAACACATACGTAACATATCCCCATATTGGGATGTTTTTCGAGTATTCGCTGGAATTTTACAGCAAGCTCATTCATTACCAAATCACGTACCTTCGGGATTTAACCGGATATAGCTCCTCGTTCAAATGCCTTCGGGACATAGCCCGGTTTTAGTAACTCACACAATGCCTTCGGGACATAACCCGGATTTAACAACTCGCACGAATGCCTTCGGGACTTAACCCGGATTTAATAACTCGCACGAATGCCTTCGGGACTTAACCCGGATTTAGTATCTAGCACAAAGGCCTTTGGATCTTAGTCCGGATATATTCACTTAGCACAAAGCCTTCGGGACTTAGCCCGGACAGCATTCAATTAATCATGCACATTCATATTTCATTTTCAATTGCGAAACTCAAACACAAGGCACATATCGTCCTTGCACATTCGGCTCAATAGCCACACATAGAGCATGATTTAATCACATTGTAATTTAAGCTCTCTTACTCAAGAACTTACCTCGGGTGTTGTCGAACGATTCCGCTAGCTATTCAACCACTTTTTCCTTCCCTTTATCGGATTTATTTCCCCTTTGCTCTTGAGCTTAATCAAACAAATAAATTGATTTCATCATTTAGGCATCAAAAAGATGAACACAAGGCACTTAGCCCGTATTTATACATTAGACATTAAAGTCTCATACATGCAAAAATCATGCATCAACACAACATATTAGCTAATTTCTTTCCCCTTGGCCGAATATGCATGTCTATTTTTGGGGTCGATCTCAACACTTAATACACACATATACACACACTAGTAAAGCATCCTCCCCCTTTTCATCGATTTAACACATGCATTGCTCATCAACATGCAAAGTTACATTCGGCCTTAGCACACATCTTGCTAGCCGATTCTTCTCCATTTAGCAACCAATGCACATATGTGCTCACACAAAAATGCTAAAAAGGAGGTTCAAGAATCATCAAGCCATCATCACATGCATCATTAACAAGCCTCATATTTTGCATGCAATGGCATTAACACAACCTCCACCTAGGCCGAATCTTAACTCATCCTCATGCCTCATCACCACAACATCAAACACCAACCAAGAATGATGCATCCATGGTCAAGTGCCAATTCCATCACATAGCAAGATTTAGACCATGGGCCAAGTAGAACTCAAGCTAACAACTAAAACATGCATGCATCTCATGGAACATCATCAAACATACCTTAGCCTAGCTACATGCATGGCCGAATCTCTTCACCTTTCTTCTTCTTTCCTCCTTAAAATTTTTGGCCAAGGATGAACCAAAGGATGAGAAAATTTTTCTTGGTTTTTTCTTTCTAGTTTCGGCAAGCATGAAGATGAGAAAAGGATGAACAAAATTCTCTCCTTTCTCTTCTTTAGCTCACGGCAATGGGGGGGGGACAAACAACTACACACACATTTTTTTTTTATTCTCCATACTCCTTTTTATTATTTTATTTGTTTTATCCCAACATTTTATGACACAAATTAACATATCTTATTTGTGCCATACTCATGCCATAATTTCCATAAAATAAATTGCACACTTGTGCATCATGCCCATCATGGCCGGCCACTACTAGTAGGGGGGGAAATTTGACATGCAAGTCCCCCCTTTGTCCACATGCACTAATAGGTCCTCACACATTGACCTATCACATTTTAGAATTTTCTCACATAAGTCCTATTAACTAAATTCACATGAAATCAACCAAATTGAAGCTTGAAATTTTCACACATTCATAATTACATATTCTAGACAATAAGTATCACATTCAAACATTTTGGTGACTCGGTTTAGCGGTCCCGAAACCACTTCCCGACTAGGGTCAACTTTGGGCTGTCACATTTTCCCCTTAATTTCATCATATTTACACTTTTGCCCCTAGGTTTGTAAAATAATTTTCATTCAATTTATTTTCACCTTAAGCCTAGCCGAACCACTTTCATAACTATAAAAACCCACAATTTCCACTAAATCACACTTTTATGACAAATTTTATAACTTTTACGAATTAGTCCTTTTTAGCATTTTTATTGAAAATCACTTAGCAAAAGTTGTTTCTCCAACCATTAACATGCATAATCTACCATTAAACATCAAAATACACAAATTTATAACATGGTTCAAACCCTAGACTTTCATCATAACTCAAATAAATGGTAGAAATAGGTAGATCATGTTACAAGGATTTCAAAAACGTGAAAATCATTAAAAATGGGGTAAGAACTATGGAGCTTGAAAAGCTTAAACAAAACCCTAGCCGTGGTGGTCTACAACATTTCGGCCGAGGGGTTGAAGATGACCAAAATTTGGCTTTTATTTTATTTATTTAAACATTTAATTACTATATTTTATAACTTTTACAAATTAGTCCTTTTTAGCATTTTCATTGAACATCACTTAGCAAAAGTTGTTGCTCCTACCATAAACATGCATAATATACCATTAAACATCAAAATACACAAATTTATAACATGGTTCAAACCCTAGACCTTCATCATAACTCAAATAAATGGTAGAAATAGGTAGATCATGTTACAAGGATTTCAAAAACGTTAAAATCATTAAAAAAGGGGTAAGAACTATGGAGCTTGAAAAGCTTAAACAAAACCCTAGCCGTGGTGGTCTTCAAAATTTCAGCCGAGGGGTTGAAGATGACCAAAATTTGGCTTTTATTTTGTTTATTTAAACATTTAATTACTAAATTTTATAACTTTTACAAATTAGTCCTTTTTAGCATTTTCATTGAACATCACTTAGCAAAAGTTGTTGCTCCTACCATAAACATGCATAATATACCATTAAACATCAAAATACACAAATTTATAACATGGTTCAAACCCTAGACCTTCATCATAACTTAAATAAATGGTAGAAATAGGTAGATCATGTTACAAGGATTTCAAAAACGTGAAAATCATTAAAAACTGGGCAATAATGGACTTACTATGGACCTTGGAAAGCTTAAAGAAAACCGTAGCCATGGTGGTCTTCAAAATTTCGGCCGAGGAGTTGAAGATGACCAAAATTTGGCTTTTATTTTGTTTATTTAAACATTTAATTACTAAAATTTATCGTACAATGGCAAAAATTACATTTTTGCCCCTAAATTTTATACTATTTACATTGTTACCCAAGCTTGTAAAATAATTTTCATTCAATTTATTTTCACCTTAAGCCTAGCGAAACCACTTTCATAACTATAAAAACCCACAATTTCCACTAAATCATTGTTTTATGACAAATTTGATAACTTTTACAAATTAGTCCTTTTTAGCATTTTCATTGAAAATCACTTAGCAAAAATTGTTTCTCGAACCATAAACTTGCATAATCTAGCATTAAACATCAAAATGCACAAATTTATAACATGGTTCAAACCCTAGACCTTCATCATGACTCAAATAAGTGGTAGAAATAGGTAGACCATGTTACAAGGATTTCAAAAACGTGAAAATCATTAAAAACGGAGCAAGAACGGACTTACTATGGAGCTTGGAAAGCTTAAACAAAACCCTAACCATGGTGGTCTTCAAAATTTCGGCCAAGGGGTTGAAGATGACCAAGATTTGGCTTTTATTTTTTTTATTTAAACATTTAATTTCTAAATTTTATCATACTATGGACAAAATTACATTTTTGCCCCCAAATTTTATCATATTTACACATTTACCCCTAGGCTTGTAAAATAATTTTCATTCAATTTATTTTCACCTTAAGCCTAGCCAAAACACTTTCATAACTATAAAAACCCACAATTTGCACTAAATCACACTTTTATGACAAATTTTATAACTTTTACAAATTAGTCCTTTTTAGCATTTTCATTGAAAATCACTTTGCAAAAGTTGTTTCTCCAACCCTAAACATGCATAATCTACCATTAAACATCAAAATACACAAATTTATAACATGGTTCAAACCCTAGACCTTCATGATAACTCAAATAAATGGTAGAAATAGGTAGATTATGTTACAAGGATTTCAAAAACGTGAAAATCATTAATAACGGGGCAAGAACGGACTTACTATGGAGCTTGGAAAGCTTAAACAAAACCCTAGCCATGGTGGTCTTCAAAATTTCGGCCGAGGAGTTGAAGATGACCAAAATTTGGCTTTTATTTTGTTTATTTAAACATTTAATGACTAAAATATACTATGAAAAAAATTAATTTTTTGCCCCTAAATTTTATCATATTTACACTTTTACCCTATGCTTGTAAAATAATTTGCATTGAATTTATTTTTCACCTTAAGCCTAGCCGAACCACTTTTATAACTATAAAAACCCACAATTTCCACTAAATCACACTTTTATGACAAATTATATAACTTTTACAAATTTGTCCTTGTTACCATTTTCATTGAAAATCACTTAGCAAAAGTTGTTTGTCCAACCATAAACATGCATAATCTACCATTAAACATCAAAATACACAAATTTATAACATGGTTCAAACCCTAGACCTTCATCATATCTCAAATAAATGGTAGAAATAGGCAGATCATGTTACAAGGATTTCAAAAACGTGAAAATCATTAAAAACGGGGCAAGAACGGACTTACTATGAAGCTTGGAAAGCTTAAACAAAACCCTAGCCATGGTTGTCTTCAAAATTTCGGCCAAGGGGTTGAAGATGACCACAATTTGGCTTTTATTTTT
Organism: Gossypium hirsutum; assembly: GCF_007990345.1. Classification (NCBI taxonomy): domain Eukaryota; kingdom Viridiplantae; phylum Streptophyta; class Magnoliopsida; order Malvales; family Malvaceae; genus Gossypium; species Gossypium hirsutum. Next base: position 46,979,105 of record NC_053429.1, read on the forward strand.
TTTTCAACATTTAATTACTAAATTTTATCATACTATGGCAAAAATTACAATTTTGCCCCTAAATTTTATCATATTTATACTTTACCCCTAGGCTTGTAAAATAATTTTCATTCAATTTATTTTCACCTTAAGCTTAGCGAAACCACTTTCATAACTATAAAAACCCACAATTTCCACTAAATCACACTTTTATGAAAAATTTTGTAACTTTTACAAATTAGACCTTTTTATCATTTTCATTTAAAATCACTTAGCAAAAGTTGTTTCTTCAACCTTAAACATGCATAATCTACCATTAAACATCAAAATACACAAATTTATAACATGGTTCAAACCCTAGACCTTCATCATAACTCAAATAAATGGTAGAAATAGGTAGATCATGTTACAAGGATTTCAAAAACGTGAAAATCATTAAAAACGGGGCAAGAACGGACTTACTATGGAGCTTGGAAAGCTTAAAAAAATAACCCTAGCTATGGTGGTCTTCAAAATTTCGGCCGAGGGGTTGAGGATGACCAAATTTTGGCTTTTATTTTGTTTATTTAAACATTTAATTACTAAATTTTATCATACTATGGCAAAAATTACATTTTTGCCCCTAAATTTTATCATATTTACACTTTTACCCTTGGCTTGTAAAATAATTTTCATTCAATTTTTTTTCACTTTAAGCCTACCCGTACCACTTTCATAACTATGAAAACCCACAATTTCCACTAAATCACACTTTTATGACAAATTTTATAACTTTTACAAATTAGTCCTTTTTAGCATTTTCATTGAAAATCACTTAGCAAAAGTTGTTTCTCCAACCATAAACATGCATAATCTACCATTAAACATTAAAATACACAAATTTATAACATGGTTTAAACCCTAGACCTTCATCATAACTCAAATAAATGGTAGAAATATGTAGATCATGTTACAAGGATGTCAAAAACGTGAAAATCATTAAAAACGGGGCAAGAACGGACTTACTATGGAGCTTGGAAAGGTTAAACAAAACCCTAGCCATGGTGGTCTTCAAACTTTTGGCCGAGGGGTTGAAGATGACCAAAATTTGGCTTTTATTTTGTTTATTTAAACATTTAATTACTAAATTTTGTCATGCTATGGCAAAAATTACATTTTTTCCCCTAAATTTTATCATATTTACACTTTTACCCCTAGGCTTGTAAAATAATTTCATTCAATTTATTTTCACCCGAAGCCTAGCCAAACCACTTTCTTAACTATAAAAACTCTCAATTTCCAGTAAATCACACTTTTATGAAAAATTTTATAACTTTCACAAGTTAGTCCTTTTTAGCATTTTCATTGAAAAGCACTTAGCAAAATTGGTTTCTCCAACCATAAACATGCGAATCTGACATTAAACATCAAAATACACAAATTTATAACATGGTTCAAACCCTAGACCGTCATCATAACTCAAATAAATGGTAGAAATAGGTAGATCATGTTACAAGGATTTCAAAAACGTGAAAATCATTAAAAGTGGGGCAAGAATGAGATCAAACTCTCCGAATGGTAACTCCATCAGATCTCTAGGGAAAATCCTACCTTGAGTTTCTAAGGGTACATCCCTATACAGTTTGTCTACCCTAATGAGTGACCCAAAGGACTTAGTACAGATACCCCACTCACAATCTCCTCAGAGCAGTCCAAGTTGTCCATAATCCGTTCTGTGGCCTCCAACCAATATTTTGCCACATTCGGGGCTATACCAGACACGCCCCTAAAGATCTTCGCTCCGTTAGCCCGAAGTCGTTCAGAAATAGATCCCCGAACTCCATTGCCCGTACTTGCCCCGGCAACCCTTTCCAGAACATGAAGCATTGCCTGTGATAGGGCATCATCCCCCGCGGCCCGATCATATGACCCATTCTCATCCACCGGTGGTGGTCGTGCTACTCCAGCGGGTATGTGTTCAGAAGACGAAGATCCAACTTGAGTACTACCTCGGCCTCGTCTACGGCCTCTTCCACGAACGGCTCTTGTACTCATATCGTATTATCCTGATTATGAATTTTTATGCATTAATTTAATATTCCAGTGTTTATTATAGATGTTTTATGAATCAGATAGTAATTCAAAGTTTGTTTTCGCAGAATCAAAGTCTAGCTACAGTTTCAATCTCTTATCAGATTTTCCTATCGTTTCAGTATCATCCGATCTAGAGTGTCCTAGTAGGGTTTCAGTACAGACAGATAATTTAGGAAAATATTCATAAAAATTCAGAATACTTACAGACTTGAGCCGGAGATTCGGAATGCCACCTTCTAAAGATCTAAATTTTAAAAATCGAGTTTTTCGCATTCTTTATAAAATTTTCGCTTTTGAAAATCTTTGTTTTTGTAAACCCATTCCACAGCCGAGTTGTTGCAACCTAAGCTCTGATACCACTAAATGTAGCACCCCAAACCCGGCCCAGACGTTAAGGCCGAATCCGACGTGCCACATTGAAGTCAAAAACCCCTGTTCCCTTTTTAGTGTTTTAAAAAGCCGACTTTTGTCAAACTAACCAAGTGAATGGAAGCTGGGCACCAGGTAGGTATCAATAACAGAGGAGGTGAGCCATGAAGGCTGTTTAAGTACCAAGCTCTCTGAGTGGATCCAATCCTAGACATGCCCACATCCATTGCCACACTTGGTTATAACAAGTTGAAATTTCTTTGAGTGATTATCTTTGGTAAATCGAATATTCATGACGTCGTGTTATTTTAAAAAAAAAACAAGTATCGTTTTGAAATCACGCCCTAAGTCTAGCCCATTTGAATTATTATCCATCAATTTAAAGTTGTTTAAAATAATATAATCCCAGAAAATCAAAGAAGAAAATAAAGTTAAAATGGCCTTATTACAACCCAAAAATTAAATAGTAATTAAAAATAACTTAAGAAAACCAGTCTCTTTTTCAAACCCAAAAGTATTCACCATGGCCACTCTGAATCCCCTCCGGCTCCAAGTCACCCACATCAAGGCTCACCTGTAAGGTTAAAGAAGGGGTGAGTTTGGGGAAACTCAGTGTGTAAGGAAAAACCATTCAAAGCCCAAGTCAGCTCAAGCCTATTGGGCCTAAGCCCATTCAGGTAACAGTGGTACTGGACCAGAGCCCTTTTCAGATTACAATAAACTGGGCCTTAGCCCTTTATTCAGATAACAGTATGGCCCATAGGCCCATTTCAAAATACATGCAACATCAATAACATATGCAAGCCCATTTGGGGAGACTACTCAACCCACCAACCACTACACTCCACCCGTACCAGCCCTACACTCCATGTGGGGAATAACTCAACCCACCCAGCCCAACACTTCACAGTTACAGCCTTGTTGCTCAGTTAACAGTAAATTGAGGCAAAGCCTCCAGTACGTGGACAAGCCACTTTCAGTACTTCCTCCGTCAATATCCCAATCCCATGCATAAGATAATAACAACATGGCATGCAGGAAATAACAACAGTCAAACATGCATTTAGGTCAATTTAACCCTAGGGGTATTTCGGTAATTTTGCATACATAGGGGTATTCAAGTAATTTAACTATTCTTAAGGTTTTCATACATAACATAGCCATTTACGTACGATCAGAAACACTTACCGCGTTTTCTTACCAAGTTGGGCCCGTTGGCCCATTATCCTATTTTTGGCCCATTAAGCCCAAAAATATCGAAATGCATAGAATCGCGCACTCTGCAGTCTTATCACTTTAATTTACCATATACATCAAACTATTAATCTCATGAGCATTCACGCACTCGCAAGATCTCAAAATACCAGCTTTTCGGCATTTCGGCTTTTCGGCTTGTGCCGATCTAGTCTATAAGAGGGTGTTAGTTACACACCTGTTTGCGAAGATATGCTGACGAGATCCACACACGAACCACCTACAGTTGGATTACTAACACGTTAATCTAACTATTCAAATATGAACTATGTATTAACCCCTTACAATAGTCGGCCAACCACACCTACAGATCAGAGTAAGCTTATAAGAAATCAATAAGCAACTCATTAACAAATTTTTGTCAATGTTTACCACATAATCATAATTTCACTGCAAGCTGTCTTCCTGAGCAATAGTCACTAAATTATTTATAAATGGAGCTAAGAAACTCCAAATCAAGTGCCGTTAATTTTACCTGAAAATAGACTCATATATCTTCTATCCATAAAATTTTCAGAATTTTTGGTATGTCCAATCAATACCAGATTTTTCATAAAGTTTCTCATGTTTCACTGTTTGACTAATCTGGCCGCTCTTCATTACGAATCAAATTTCTCATTGCACAGAATTCAAAATATGTTCTCGTTTATTCCATTTGAAACTAGACTCATTAAGCTTTAATTACATAATTTATGCAGCTTCTAACTCATCTCCCACAATTTATGGTGATTTTCCAAAGTCACGTTACTGCTGCTGTCCCAAGCAGATTTATTACCAAATCACTCTTTCACACCTAACTTGCATGCTTGTTATTTAAACATGTATATCACCAATCAATCATCACATATCTATGATTTTACTTAAGTATAATCTCCATTTCATCATTTTAAAGAACAACATGTTAGCCGATTTTTTTTCCCTTAGCATCTAAGGCACATGCATGCTCATTTGTTTGGCTCAACTTCACCTATCTTCCATTTTTCATCAAAAGAACATGAAACAACAACCATTTCCTTCATTTTAATTCATGACTAAATGCTCACAACACAACTAAAAACCAAAATATGCTTCAAGAGTTAAGGTAGAATCAAGAAAAACTCGTGAACATCAAGATAGAAGCAAACTACCATGAACTTACCTTCAATTTTCTTCCCCAAGTGACCGAACATTCAAGAGCATTCTCCTCTCCTTTCTCTTCTCTAACTTTCGGCTATGATGAACAAAGATGGACAAAACTTTGTTCTTTTCACCCCTTTTTATTTTAATAAAATTTCATATTTCATCCATTTAATTCTTTAATACAAAAGACATGAAATGCCCATCATGGAACATTTACCTAAACCATTATCATAGAACATTTACCTAACCCATTATCATGGAATATTTACCTAATCCATTATCATGGAACATTTACCTAACCCATTATCAATTTGTACCATGAATTATGGATATCAAGTGCTCATATTGTCTACAACAACATGATGGCTGGCCACTTCATGTAAAATGGGAGGTTTGTCATGCAAATCCTCCTATTTTGCACTCCTATTTATTTAGCCACTTCAATTTAGCCTATAGCATTTTCAAACATTTTCACATAGGTCCTATTTCATAATTTCACCCCCTTTTTCTTATGGAACAAAAATTAACTAAAATTGTCGGGTTCTATCTTAAGCTTGGGCCTTCTAGAGGCCCACTAACATAATTAAACCTATGCCAACATTCACAGAATTCCCGCAAATTGGGGCGTTACACCCTAGGCATGGTGGTCTTCAAAATTTCAGCCAAGGGGTTGAAGATGACCAAAATTTGGCTTTTATCTTGTTTATTTAAACATTTAATTACTAAATTTTATCATACTATGAAAAAAATTACATTTTTGCCCCCAAATTTTATCATATTTACACTTTTACCCCTAGGCTTGTAAAATAATTTTCATTCAATTTATTTTCACCTTAAGCCTAGCCAAACCACTTTCATAACTATAAAAACCCACAATTTCCACTAAATCACACTTTTATGAAAAATTTTATAACTTTTACAAATTAGTCCTTTTTAGTATTTTCATTGAAAATCACTTAGCAAAAGTTATTTCTCCAACCCTAAACATGCATAATCTACCATTAAACATCAAAATACACAAATTTATAACATGGTTCAAACCCTAGACCTTCATCATAACTCAAATAAATGGTAGAAATAGGTAGATCATGTTACAAGGATTTCAAAAATGTGAAAATCATTAAAAACGGGGCAAGAACAAACTTATTATGGAGCTTGGAAAGCTTAAACAAAACCCTAGCCATGGTGGTCTTCAAAATTTCGGCCGAGGGGTTGAAGATGACCAAAATTTGGCTTTTTTTTGTTTATTTAAACATTTAATTACTAAATTTTATCATACTATGGTGAAAATTACATTTTTGCCCTAAATTTTATCATATTTACACTTTTACCCCTAGGCTTGTAAAATAATTTTCATTCAATTTATTTTCACCTTAAGCCTAGCCGAACCACTTTCATAACTATAAAAACCCACAATTTCCACTAAATCACACTTTTATGAAAAATTTTATAACTTTTACAAATTAGTCCTTTCTAGCATTTTCATTGAAAATCACTTAGCAAAAGTTTTTTCTCCAACCATAAACATGCATAATCTACCATTAAACATCAAAATACACAAATTTATGACATAGTTCAAACCCTAGACCTCCATCATAACTTAAATAAATGATAGAAATAGGTAGACCATGTTACAAGGATTTCAAAAACGTGATAATCATTAAAAACGGGGCAAGAACGGACTTACTATGGAGCTTTGAAAGCTTAAACAAAACCCTAGCCATGGTGGTCTTCAAAATTTCGGCCAAGGGGTTAAAGATGACCAAAATTTGGATTTTATTTTGTTTATTTAAACATTTAATTACTAAATTTTCTCATACTATGGCAAAAATTACATTTTTGTCCCTAAATTTTCTCATATTTACACTTTTACCCCTAGCCTTGTAAAATAATTTCATTCAATTTATTTTCACCTTAAGCCGAGCCAAAACACTTTCATTACTATAAAAACCCACAATTTCCATTAAATAACACTTTTATGAAAAATTTTATAACTTTTACAAATTAGTCCTTTTTAGCATTTTCATTGAAAATCACTTAGCAAGAGTTGTTTCTCCAACCATAAACATGCATAATCTACCATTAAACTTCAAAATACACAACATGGTTCAAGCCCTAAACCTTCATCATAACTCAAATAAATGGTAGAAATAGGTAGATCATGTTACAAGGATTTCAAAAATGTGAAAATCATTAAAAACGGGGCAAGAACGGACTTACTATGGAGCTTGGAAAGCTTAAACAAAACCCTAGCCATGGTGGTCTTCAAAATTTCGGCCAAGGGGTTGAAGATAACCAAAATTTGGCTTTTATTTGTTTATTTAAACATTTAATTAGTAACTTTTATCATACTATGGTGAAAATTACATTTTTGCCCTAAATTTTATCATATTTACACTTTTACCCCTAGGCTTGTAAAATAATTTTCATTCAATTTATTTTCACCTTAAGCCTAGCCGAACCACTTTCATAACTATAAAAACCCACAATTTCCACTAAATCACACTTTTATGAAAAATTTTATAACTTTTACAAATTAGTCCTTTCTAGCATTTTCATTGAAAATCACTTAGCAAAAGTTTTTTCTCCAACCATAAACATGCATAATCTACCATTAAACATCAAAATACACAAATTTATGACATAGTTCAAACCCTAGACCTCCATCATAACTCAAATAAATGATAGAAATAGGTAGACCATGTTACAAGGATTTCAAAAACGTGATAATCATTAAAAACGGGGCAAGAACGGACTTACTATGGAGCTTTGAAAGCTTAAACAAAACCCTAGCCATGGTGGTCTTCAAAATTTCGGCCAAGGGGTTGAAGATGACCAAAATTTGGCTTTTATTTTGTTTATTTAAACATTTAATTACTAAATTTTCTCATACTATGGCAAAAATTACATTTTTGTCCCTAAATTTTCTCATATTTACACTTTTACCCCTAGCCTTGTAAAATGATTTCATTCAATTTATTTTCACCTTAAGCCGAGCCAAACCACTTTCATAACTATAAAAACCCACAATTTCCATTAAATAACACTTTTATGAAAAATTTTATAACTTTTACAAATTAGTCCTTTTTAGCATTTTCATTGAAAATCACTTAGCAAGAGTTGTTTCTCCAACCATAAACATGCATAATCTACCATTAAACTTCAAAATACACAACATGGTTCAAGCCCTAAACCTTCATCATAACTCAATTAAATGGTAGAAATAGGTAGATCATGTTACAAGGATTTCAAAAATGTGAAAATCATTAAAAACGGGGCAAGAACGGACTTACTATGGAGCTTGGAAAGCTTAAACAAAACCCTAGCCATGGTGGTCTTCAAAATTTCAGCCAAGGGGTTGAAGATGACCAAAATTTGGCTTTTATTTTTTTTATTTAAACATTTAATTACTAAATTTTATCATACTATGGTAAAATTACATTTTTGCCCCTAAATTTTATCATATTTACACTTTTTCCCCTAGGCTTGTAAAATAATTTTCATTCAATTTATTTTCCCCTTAAGCCTAGCGAACCACTTTCATAACTATAAAAACCCACAAGTTCCACTAAAGCACACTTTTATGACAAATTTTGTAACTTTTACAAATTAGTCCTTTCTATCATTTTCATTGAAAATCACTTAGCAAAAGTTGTTTCTCCAACCATAAACATGCATAATCTACCATTAAACATCAAAATACTCAAATTTATAACATGGTTTCAACCCTAGACCTTCATTATAACTCAAATAAATGGTAGAAATAGGTAGATCATGTTACAAGGATTTCAAAAACGTGAAAATCGTTAAAAACGGGGCAAGAACGGACTTACTATGGAGCTTTGAAAGCTTAAACAAATCCCTAGCCATGGTGGTCTTCAAAATTTCGGCTAAGGGGTTGAAGATGACCAAAATTTTGCTTTTATTTTGTTTATTTAAACATTTAATTACTAAATGACCAAAATGCCCCTAACTTAAAAATATTCTATTTCACCTATTTCATGTCCATTTTTGTCCAAATAATCAACCAATAGTCTAATTAACATTTAAAGACTTCCACTTTAAAATTTCATAACAATTGGACACCTTTAGTATATAGAACTCAAGTTTTGCACTTTTTAGAGTTTAGTCCTTTTGACTAAATTGAGTGCCCAAACATCAAAATTTTCAAACGAAATTTTCACAAAACAATTCTATAAAATTCTAGACCATAAAAATATAGTAAAAATGAATTTTACTATGTCGAATTTGTTGTCCTGATACCACTGTTCCGACTAGGCCCAAAATCAGGTTGTTACAGAGACACATGCATGCGTCTTAGCCGTGTAAAGGACACGGCCTTGGGACACGTGCATGTGTCTTGGCCATGTGACTTCAATTTGTTATTTGGTGACAAAAAAAGAGTTACACGGGTTAGGGACACGGGCGTGTGGTGTGACCCTGTTTAGGCAAAACTTTTTTAAGTGTTGTAAAGTTTTCTAAAGTTCTCGGTTTAGTCACGATGTAATAGCCCAATTTTGGTCCTAGCCAAAATAGTGGTTTTGGAACCACTAACTCGAGGTTAAAGAAATTATTTTAACATAATTTTATGTGTTATAGGATGTTTATATGAATACATGAAAATTTTGGTGAAATAATTTTAGCCATTGCATGCTTAATTGTGAAAAAGGACTAAATCGCATAAAATGCGAAAGTTTTGTTCTACTAGCTAAAGGTGTGAAATAGCTATGGAAATTATATTACAGGTCTTTATTGAGTAAATGGCCATAAATTTGTTAATAGCTGATCATAGGGACAAAGAAATTGTAAGGTCAAAGTTAGGTGAAATTGGGTGACTTAATTGGCTAGATTTATAATAAAATAAAAAGAAAAAGTTATCACCTTTCATCTTTCTCCTCTCCACCAAAAATACCAGCAAAAATAGGGGTTTTGGAGCTTCAAAATTTTAGCCACTATTTACCCATACAAGTAAGTGATTTTGATGGCCTTTCTTGATCATTTTTGTAGTTTTGGAACCCTTGTAGCATAATCTAGCTAATGAGGGGACTATTTTGCAAAATAGTTGAAAGTATAGGGTTTTTTCATGAGAGTGTTCATTTTTTTGCTAAAGTTTTTTTTTATGGAAGAAAAGGAATCTTAATTGCAAAACAAGAAACCTTAACTAAGAACCATCTAGTATAAGTTATAAATTATGTGGTGAATGTGTGAAATAGTGGGAATTGTGAGATGCTTCTAGTATAAAAAGAATTCGGCTAGGCTTGGTTAATGAGAAAATTTGATAAAAATCGATTTACGAGCCTAAGGTTAAAATAGTAATTTTGTGAAAGTTTAGGGCAAAATGGTCATTTTGCTAAAATATAAATTATGAAATGCATTGATTAAAATGATGTTTAAATTAGTTAAATTTTATCATTTTAGATCAGGAAATACAAAATTCGGACCTAGACCGGGGAAAGGCCAAGCAAGTAGACTAAATCCAAAAAGTCTTTCACTTTTTGTATACCGAGGTAAGTTGTACGTAAGTAAGGAAACTTTATCATTATTATGTATTGAATGATTAATTTTGCGTAATATGGTTGAAATTTCTTATGAATAATGCATGATGAATTTTCAATGTAGTAGAGTCCCGATTGAACCTAGGAATAGATTGAATATCTATGCCATAGCATTTGAGTGATATGTGTGCCAGTGTAAGACCATGTCTGGGACATGGCATCGGCATTGATATGTACGCTAGTGTAAGACCATGTTTGAGACATGGCATCGGCCACATTATGAGAGCTAGTGTAAGACCAAGTCTAAGACATGGCATTGGCATTGATATGTGCGCTAGTGTAAGACCATGTCTGAGATATGATATCGACCATATTATGAGAGCCAGTGTAAGACCACGTCTGAGGCATGGCATTGGCATTGATATGTGCACTAGTTTAAGACCATGTCTGGGACATGGCATCGGCCATATTATGAGAGCTAGTGTAAGACCATGTTTAGGACATGGCATCGACATTGAGACGAGAGCTAGTGTAAGACCATGTCTGGGACATGGCATCGGTCTCGACATATGAGCCAATGTAAGACCATGTTTGGAACATGGCATCGACAATTCACCCTCTTGTGTAAAGCTTGTTAGATATCCTTTAGTATTCCAAATGGTTTCACGGGTTATTTTAAAAGCTTATGACAATGATATGGAATGATATAATTATGTTGTGAGTGGTACAGGTTCTTATTCAAAATTCATGAGATATGAGTCTAGTTATGTTGCATTGATGGTAAGAAGGACATGAGTAAGTTCTAGCTAAGATAATGGTCTTGGGACGATATTGAAATCTTTGGTTTATACTTGCGATATATATAAGCATGTAGTGATACTTACCCATGTTCACTAAAGAATGTTGTGTGGATTTATAATATTTACTTATTTATATGAAACTTACTAAGCTTTATGCTTCCTCCCTCTCATTTCCATTTCCTTATAGTGCCACCAAGCTAGATCGGAGATCAAGGGACATCGGAGGCATCGATCACACTATAACCTGATGCTTTGGTATAGTTAGTTTAATACTTTGATTTTTGCATGTATAGGGACTTGAATCTTTGGTTTAGTGTCTTGTTAGTTTAGCCATAAGAGTTGGCTCATATGATGGATGGGATAGACCTTTTGTATAAGCCATTAATGTAGGCTAATATTGATTATTATTAAACGTATTTGATGCAAATTTCTCATGGTTGCGGTTGTTTTGGTTATATGTGTTATGCTTGGATTGGTTTTTGTTGATGTTGTGTAGGTTGGTACAAGTAAGGGTGGCAAAAAGGCTTGGTAAAGAGCCTTATTTTTTGTCCACACGGGAAGACACACCAGCGTGTGTCTAGACCGTTTGTGAGACATGGTCTGCCCCACGAACGTGTAGTCCGGCCGTGTGTCCCATGCACCTCAATTTTTCAAGTCAGTATGCATGGAAGTAAACACACGGGTAGAGACATGGCAGTGTGTCTCAGAACTATGGAGGACATGGCCTAACACACAGGCATGTGCCTTGGCCGTGTGCCCTTAATGGGTTGCTGTCGTCAGAAATAGAATGTCAAGGTTTTTGAAAACGAGCTGAAACACGGGCGTGTCATGGCCGTGTGGGGGACACAAGTCATGGACACGGGTGTGTGCCAAGCCGTGTGAAAACCCCTATAGGTTCGAATCAAAAAAATAAATTTGCACAAGCTAGGGACAAGGGCGTGTCCCGATATGCTCAGGCCATTTGAGTGACACGGGCCTTCAACATGGCCATGTTAAATAGGTACACGGGCATGCTACCCTTCCATACGGGCGTGTGCCCTTGTCAGCTTGAAATTTTAAAAAGTTTTCTAAGGTGCACAGATTAGTCCCAAATCAATTCCAAAGTGTGTTCGGGGCCTCATAAGCCTATAGTAGGGACATTAAGGTATTGTGAAAGGTTTTAATTTGGAACGAGATTTCATATCAAGGAAATGAGTGTTTATATGTGTTTAAGTCTAGTAACACCTCATATCCTGTTCTGGTGTCGAACTCGGGTAAGGGGTGCTACATTTAGTTGTATTAGAGCTATGGTTTAGTCGATTCTTGGACTAACCTAGCATGAGTACGAGTCTAGCTATACATGTCATAAATATATTGTGATAGTATGAAGACTTCTGACAAATTTTAAATTGTGTTTTAATATAGTAAATGGATCCTGACAAAGCTATGATGGATGATGTGGAAAGTAATGCGACGGCTCCCGCTAAAGGGACAGCGCCAGTCAAAAGTGGGCCCGTGGCATTGAGTTAGGGAGGAGGGGCTAGAGAAGTCTACCTCCATATGATGGATGCTTGGTACTCAGAGTTCATTCATACAAATTTGAACACTCCGTCTCCTCCACCTTTTCTGATTCCTCAGCCTGCCCATATGGCTCCCTAAGGAGTAGGAATGGTTAGGAGAGAAAAACCTCTGGTAGATAGAATTCGTAAGCACGGGGCTGAGGAATTTTGGTTTAAAATTGATGATGACCCGGAGAGAGCAGAGTTCTGGTTGGAAAATACCATTAGTGTATTTGATGAATTGACTTGCACCCCCGAGGACTACATGAAGTGTGTTGTGTCACTTACGAGACTCGACCTACCAATGGTGGAACACCCTTATGTCGGTTGTACCAAAGGAAAGGATTACATGAAAGTTTTTCTAGGAAGAATTCCAAAAGAAGTATATTAGTCAGAGGTTTATAGACCAGGAGAGGAAAGAATTTCTAGAATTGAAGCAAAGCCGAATGACGGTAACAGAGTATGAGCGTAAGTTCATGAGACTTAGCAAATATGCTAGGGAGTGCATATCTACCAAAGCCACTATGTGCAAGAGGTTTGAGGATGGTTTGAACGAAGACATCAAATTGTTGGTTGGTATTGTGGAGTGAAGAGAATTTGTAGTACTTGTTGAGAGAGCGTGTAAGGCCGAAGAATTGGCCAAAGAGAATAGGAGAGCTGACATTGAGTCACATGACTCAAAGAAAAGACAAATGGGAAGATCATTTCAGACCTCATCCAAGAAATCAAAGGATTTTCCTACTCGAACAAATGCGTCGACAGGATTCTCGAGCAGAAACAAGAATAAACAGTATGCGGCGTCTAAAGCTCAGACCACTTCCATTGCGAGCGTTGGTAGTGCTTGATCGAATAGACCAGAGTTTTTACAGTGTGGTAGACGACACTTCAGTGAGTGCCAAGTTTTTAATGATAGAGGCTGCTTCAAGTGTGGTTCACTAGACCACTTTATTTGAAACTGTCCTAAGATGGAGGAGAAAGACAAAAAGGAAGGTGTGAGATCGAGTAATGCTCCCTCAAGGGTTAAACCACAGAAGAACCCTGGGAGTGGGGCTGGCAGTAGAGGTACACCTAGAGATTCCACTATGAGGTCTGAGGGTAGAGTGCCTGCAAGGAAATATGCCATTCGCGGCCGCGAAGATGCCGCATCTCCCGATGTGATTACGGGTACCTTTTCTATCTATGATATATCTATAGTTGCTTTGATCGACTCGGGTTCTACCCACTCTTATATTTTCATGAAATTGGTACCTAGTACGAATATGCTAGTGGAGTATAATGAATTTGTGGTAAAAGTGTCCAACCCGTTAGGCAAACATGTAATAGTTGACAAAGTGGGTAGAGACTGTCCTTTAATGATTAGGGGAAACTATTTTCTGGCTAACCTCATGCTACTACTGTTTGATGAATTTGACCTAATTCTTGGCATGGATTGGCTGACTGTTCATAACGTGTTAGTAAACTGTGGTAGTAAATTTATTGAATTGAGATGTGAAAATGGGAATATTATTCGGGTTGAATTAGGTGAATCAGACAGTTTACCAGTACTGAAAATAGGGATATTAATCGGGTTTCAGACATGATACGGGCACTATAAGTTCCTTGTTATGCCCTTTGGCTTAACAAACGCCCCTGTCGTGTTTATGGACTTGATGAATCGTATTTTTTGGCCGTACTTGAATAAGTTCATGGTTGTTTTTATTGACGATATAGTAATTTATTCTCGTGATGAGAGTGAGCACACAGAGCATTTAAGAACTGTTTTGAAGACATTAAAAGATAAGCAGTTATATTCCAAGTTTAGTAAAAGTGAGTTTTGGCTCCAAGAGGTTGGATTCTTTTGGGACACATTGTGTCTGGCGATAGAATTAGAGTTGACCCGAGTAAGATCTTGACTATTGTTAAGTGGAAACCGTTGAAGAATTTATCGGAGATTAGAAGCTTTCTAGGTTTAGCGGGTTACTATGATGATTCATTAAAGGATTCTTCATGATTGCTACTCTGATGACGAGGTTGCTACAGAAAGATGTCAAGTTTGAGTGGACAAAAAAATGTCAATAGAGTTTTGAGAAACTGAAGGCGTTGTTGACTGAAGCTCCAATTTTAGTGCAACCAGAACCAGGAAAAGAATTCGTAGTGTATAGTGATGCATACTTGAATGGATTAGGATGCGTGCTTATGCAAGAAGGTAAGGTGATAGCATATGCCTCAAGACAGCTGAAGCCTCATGAGAAAAATTACCCGACACATGACTTAGAGTTAGTAGCCATAGTGTTCGCATTGAAGATTTGGAGACACCACTTGTATGGTGAGAAATGTCGGGTATTCACCGACCATAAAATCTTAAAATACTTGATGACTCAAAAGGATTTGAATCTACGGCAATGAAGGTGGCTGGAGTTGATTAAATATTATGAGTTAGTAATTGACTATCACCTGTGAAAGGCGAATGTGCTGGCTGATGCACTAAGTAAGAAGTCATTGTTTTCCTTGAGAGCTATGAATACTCAGTTGTCTATAATCGAGGATGGTTCGATTCTAGTAGATTTGAGTGCTAGACCTATATTTCTTCAAGAGATTTGTAAATCTTAGAAGAGTGATAAAGATTTGCAAGCAAGATGACTCGGTGTGAGACAATTGACGAATCAGATTTTTGAATTAGTATTGATGGTTGTTTGATGTTTTGAGATAAGGTTTGTATACCTATAAATGAGCTTATTGGGAAAATTCTTCACGAGGCACACAGTAGTTGCATGTCAGTCCATCCAGGTAGTACTAAGATGTATAATTACTTGAAAGATTGTATTGGTGGCTGGGCATGAAAAGAGACATCTTAGAGTTTGTGTCGAAATGTTTAATTTGTCAACAAGTGAAAGCTGAGCACCAAGTACCTTCGGGTTTACTTCAGCCTGTGATTGTTCCTGAATGGAAATGGGATAGAATTACATGGATTTTGTGACAAGATTGCTATTGTCAGCCAGAAAGAAAGATGTTGTTTGGGTCATAGTTGATCGACTAACGAAATCAGCTCATTTTGTTCCAGTGCGTACCGCTTACTCGCTTGATAAACTAGCCGAGTTGTATGTTTCTGAAATTGTGACATTTTACAGAGTGCCCTTGTAGATTATTTCGGATAGGGATCCGAGGTTTACTTCACGGTTTTGGAAAAAGTTACAAGAAGCTTTGGGGACAAAGTTAATTTTAGCACAACTTTCCATCCGCAAACCGACGGCCAGTCAGAGAGAGTAATTCAGATTCTTGAGGACATGTTACGGTGTTGTGTTCTTAAATTCCAAGGTAGCTGGGAAAAGTATTTACCGCTGGTAGAGTTTGCCTACAACAATAGCTATCAGTCGAGTTTGAAAATGGCACCTTATAAGGCTTTATATGGGTGTAAGTGCCGAACGCCCTTGTTTTGGACTGAACTCAGAGAAAATCAGATTCACAGGGTCAATTTAGTTAAAGAGATCGAAGTAAAAGTTAAGGTAATTTGTGATTGTTTGAAGGCCGCTTTGGATAGACAGAAATCCTACGCTGATTTAAAACGAAAGGAAATTGAGTTTCAAGTCGGTGATAGGTGTTTTTAAAAGTATCCCCGTGGAAAAAAGTCCTCAGATTTGGTAAGAAAAGAAAATTAAGTCCACGTTTTATCGGATGCTATCAGGTGACAGAGAGAATTGGACCGGTAGCTTATCGACTAGCCTTGCCATCCAAGTTAGAGAAGATCCACAATGTTTTCCCTGTGTCAATGTTGCGCCGTTACCGTTCTGACCCTTCGCACGTTCTTTCGCCAACAGAAGTTGAGATTGGATCAGACAAGACTTATGGCAAAGACCCGATTAAGATCTTAGCCTGAGAGGCCAAGCAATTAAGAAATAAAAGTATCACACTCGTGAAAGTACTGTGGCATTGACATGGGGTTGAAGAGGCCACATAGGAGCCCGAGGAAATTATGAGAGACCAATACCCAAACCTTTTTAACGGCAAGATTTCAGGGACGAAATTCTCTACGGGGGAGAATTGTAATAGCTTGATTATGGGCCTAGTCTAAACAATGGTTTTGGAACCACTAACCCAAAGTCAGAGAAATTATTTTAATATAATTTAATGTGTTATAGCATGTTTATATGAATACATGAAAATTTTGGTAAAATAATTTTAGCGATTGCATGCTTAATTACGATGAAGGACTAAATTGCATAAAGTGCAAAAGTTTTGTTCTACTAGCTAAAGGTGTCAAATATCTATGGAACATTAAATTAGAGGTCTTTATTGAGGAAATAAGCCAAAAATTTGTTAATAGCTGATCACAGGGACAAAGAAATTGTAAGGTCAAAGTTAGGTGAAATTGGGTGACTAAATTGACTAGATTTATAATAAAATAAAAAGAAAAAGATATCACCTTTCACCTTTCTCCTCTCCACCAAAAATACCAGCAAAAATAAGGGTTTTGGAGCTTCAAAATTTCAGCCACTCTTTACCCATACAAGTAAGTGATTTTGATAGCCTTTCTTGACAATTTTTATAGTTTTGGGACCTTTGTATTATAATCTAGCTAATGAGGGGACTATTTTGAAAAATAGTTGAAACTCTAGGATTTTTCCATGAGAGTGTTGATGTTGTTTGCTGAATTTTTTTTATGGAAGAAAATGAATCTTAGTTGCAAAACAAACAACTTTTGTGAAGTAGTTTTCATGGAAACCCTAACTAAGGATCATCTTGCATAAGTTATAAATTTTGTGGTGAATGTGTGAAATAGTGGGAATTGTGGGCTGCTTCTAGTATAAAAAGAATTCGGTTAGGCTTGGTTAGTGAGAAAATTTGATAAAAATCGATTTATGAGCCTAGGGGTAAAATAGTAATTTTGTGAAAGTCTAGGGGCAAAATGGTCATTTTGCCAAAATATGAATTATGAAATGCATTGATTAAAATGATGATTAAATTAGTGAATTTTTATCATTTTAGATCAAAAAATATGAAATTGGGACCTAGACTAGGGGAAGGCCAAGCAAGTAGATTAAATCCAAATAGTCTTTCACTTTTTGTATATCGTGGTAAGTTGTACGTAAGGCAACTTTATCATTATTATGTGTTGAATGATTAATTTTACGTAATATGTTTGGAATTGCTTATGAATAATGCATGATGAATTATCAATGTATAGAGTCTCGATTGAATCTAGGAATAGATTGGATATCTATGCCATGACATTTGGGTGATATGTGTGCTAGTGTAAGACCATGTCTGGGACATGGCATCAGCTATGGTATGAGAACCAGTGTAAGACCATGTCTGGGACATGGCATCAGCATTGATACGTGCACTAGTGTAAGACCATGTCTGGGACATGGAGTCGGCCACATTATGAGAGCTAGTGTAAGACCAAGTCTAGGACATGGCATTGGCATTAATATGTGCACTAGTGTAAGACCATGTCTGGGATATGATATCGACCATATTATGAAAGCCAGTGTAAGACCACGTCTGAGGAATGGCATTGGCATTGATATGTGCACTAGTGTAAGACCATCTCTGGGACATGGCATCGGCCACATTATGAGAGCCAGTGTAAGACCATGTTTAGGACATGGCATCGGCATTGAGACGAGAGCTAGTGTAAGACCATGCTGGGACATGGCATCGGCTTCGACATATGAGCCAATGTAAGAACATGTTTGGAACATGGCATCGGCAATTCACCCTCTTGTGTAAAGCTTGTCAAATATCCTTTAGTATTCCAAATGGTTTCACAGGTTATTTTAAAAGCTTATGACAATTATATGGAATGATATAATTATGTTGTGAGTGGTACAGGTTCTTATTCAAAATTCATGAGATATGAGTCTAGTTATATTTCCTTGATGGTAAGAATGACATGAGTAAGTTCTAGCTAAGATAATGGTCTTGGGACGATATTGAAATCTTTGGTTTATACTTGCAATATATATAAGCATGTTGTGATATTTGCCCATGTTCACTCAAGAATATTGTTTGGATTTGCATGGTTGATGTAGTTACTTATTTATATGCAACGTACTAAGCTTTATGCTTACTCCCTCTCCTTTCCATTTTCTTATAGTGCCACCAAGCTAGTATCGGGGATTAAGGAACATGAAAGGCATCGATCACACTATCACCTGAAGCTTTGGTATAGCTAGTTTAATATTTTGATTTTGGCATGTATAGGGACTTGAATCTTTGGTTTAGTGTCTTGTTAATTTAGCCATAAGAGTTGGCTCATATGATTGATGTGATATACATTTTGTATAGGCCATTAAAGTTGGCTAATATGGATTATTATTAAATGCATTTGATGCAAATTTCTCATGGTTATGGTTGTTTTAGTTGTATGTGTTATGCTTGGATTGGTTTTGGTTGATGTTGTGTAGGTTGGTGCAAGTAAGGGTGCCAAAAATGCTTGGTAAATAGCCTTATTTTTTGTCCACACAGGCAGACACACGGGCGTGTGTCTAGACCATGTGTGTCACATGGTCTGCCCCACGGGCGTGTAGTCTGACCATGTGTCCCCTGCACCTCAATTTTTCAAGTCAGTATGCATGGTAGTAAAGACACGAGTGGAGACACAGCCGTGTGTCTCAGCCATGTGGAGGACACGGCCTAACACACGGGCATGTGCCTTAATCGTGTGCCTTTAAGGGGTTGCTGACGTCAGAAATAAAATGTCAAGGTTTTTGCACACGGGATATAACACGGGAGTGTTATGGCCGTATAGGGGACACAAGTCATGGACACGGGCATGTGAAAACCCCTGCAGGTTCGAATCGAAAAAATAAATTCACACGGGCTAGAGACACGGGCGTGTCCCGATATGCTCAGGCCATGTGAGTCACACAGGCCTTCAACATGGCCATGTTAAATAGGTACGCAGGCGTGTTGCCCTTCCACACGGGTGTGTGCCTCTGTCAGCTTGACATTTTACAAAGTTTTCTAGAGTGCACAGATTAGTCCCGAATCAATTCCAAAGTGTGTTCGGGGCCTCGTAAGTAGATAGTAGGGACATTAAGGTATTGTGAAAAGTTTTAATTTGGAGCGAGATTTCATATCATGGAAATGAATATGTGTTTAAGTCCGGTAACACCTCATATCCTATTCCAGCGTCGAACTTGGGTAAGGGGTGTTACACCTGAACCACTCCCAATGTATGTTTTGAGCCTCATAGGCTCGTTATAGGGATGATATGAATCTATGTGAAAAGTTTAAATTTGGATGGAAATTTACATCTCGGTTTTGTATATTTGCTTGTGTTTAAGTCCGGTAATGCCTTATACCCTATTCCAGCGTTGGATACAGGTGAGGGGTGTTACATAAACTTCCTCCATACTTTGCATATAATATAATCATATATTACATGCAATCAAGATACTAGTTACATAACACAAAGTATGCTACATATCCAACAACATGTAATATCATATTAACATTCAATGATCGTTTTTACAGATACTCACATACTCGTACACAATTATGCATAAACAGTATGCATAGTCACCATTTTTTTTACACAACAATAGACTCAAACAACCTAGAATAATCACAACACAAATCATTTAACAACTCAATCTCATCAACCACCCAAGATAGAGTGCAAAAACTCACCTTACTTCCTTTATCCCTGACAACTTAGCTTGTCCAAATGCTAGAGTCTCATTCGTCCTAACAGCGAAGCATATCAATCATTTATCAGTTAACTCGAAAGTACTCAAGCCTTAAAAACCCTAAATCCATAATTATATAGAAACTTTTCACGAATCCTTACTTCTCTTTTCTCTAATCCACGAGTACATAGAGGCTTATGGCTTACCAGTTTATCAAATTCTTGGTTTCCCAGACTTTAAACCTCACATTTACCACCTTGTGCAGAGCTTTCTCAAATCTCTTCTTCTTTTTTTTTTTGAAGAAACCAAAAGCAAACATGAAGGAGATTATAAGGTAGATTCAAGAGAAAACTTTCCCCCCTCCCCCACATATATATAGCCAAAGTTGGCACGACCTTCTTAGCCCTTTTTAGCCGCACACTGGTAATCATTATGTCTCCCACTATGGAACCAATTGGTTCCATCCTAACCAAACCAGAATTGAGAGCCAACCAATTACAATTCAACCATTGAAATTTTTTAAACTCCCAATGGAACCTAATAATTCTTGAATCCATTCAATTTAATCTTAACTTTCCTTAAATTTAGGGTCAATAAAGATATTCGGGTGTTATAAAGACAGTCTAGGTCACTTCTCAGATTTCAACCAGTCAATCTTTTTCACTATCCTCGAACCCCGAATTACTTTGAGTGTGGATTCAAACAAATCAAATTAGCACGCAAAATGAAAACGTTATTTAACTTTCAGTAGGAAAATTAATTTTCTCTATAAAATAGATACTAGGAGTTTTCTCATGAAATTTAGAATTTATTCTTAAAACAAGTTACCACTGCTTTTAATAGAATATCAATACTAAAAAGGAATATATTGTAGGTTAACTCATAAATCCTATTTGTAGAGAAACGATATAAGAGTTCTACTCGAATAAGGTCTAACTAAATAATAATATTTTAATAAAAAATATAGTATTCTACTGTATGTAGAACACAAAAGGGCAATGAAACACCATTACTGGGATTAGGGTTTGTAATCCCTCACCCATGGGATTAGCCTTTTAGGCCCGTCTCCTATATTGAGTATAATTATATGTGTTATCCGGACTTTTATTCAACCCAATCACTATTTTATATTAACTAAAATACTAGTAATTGATTTAATTAATTAACTTCAATTAAAAATTTTTCTCAACCCAATTCTAATTTTGTTAAAGTAATGAGAACTTTATGTTGGAAAAATCCGGTTAAGAAAATGATTTATAGTTATATCAGAAGTTTAAAAATTTTTAAAATAGAGCTGGTTTGTGTAACATCCCAAACTCGGTCGAATTGGGTCAACCCAAATTTGGCGAGCTACTTTAGCCACCGAAGTGACTCTCCATTTGCTCCCAACCTAACCTCCAACACACCGCATATATAAAACATATAATGAGCTAATCTATACATAGCAGCGGAATAAAATCATACATGGAATGTAAAGCATACGAGTAAAACAAACAAAGGTAGGGTTTACATGTCATCTAAACTGTAAAACTTAAGGTTCACATACATTATATAGCATAGGTTTTGTAACACCCCTAACCCGTATCCGTTGCTAGAATAAGGTTTCAGAGCATTACTGAATAAACGTTACCTAAACCATTCATTTCAAAATATTTTAATAATCACAACATAATTTATCATTAAGCATGCATGTCGTCCCTTATTCAAGCCCTCAAGGCCTTAGAATCATTTTAGAAACGATTCGGGACTAAATTGGGAACATTTGAAAATTTGACGAAAATTTTTAAAAAATTCAACTGCAGGGTTACACACCCATGTGGTTAGGTCGTGTAACTCTCTGACTTAGGTCATACGCCATGTGTATTGCCTGTGTGTGAGACACGCTCGTGTTGCTAGGCTGTGTGCATCCAAAAGTACCTTAAAACTCAAGTTTACCAATTCATACTTGCTTGGGCAATAAGAAACTCAAAAACCATTTGTTTAACCTATTCAAAACACAATCAAACATACTCAAAACAATCATCCTAGGTGCCTAACCAATGTACCCTCATTGGTACCGCAAGTTATATCATCAAAATATATCATCCATGCATCACTCAAATCAAAGTTTTAAACATGCCAAAATCAATCAATTTAGCCTAGCTTATAACTACCTAACACATCAATCAATTTAGCCTAGCTTATAACTACCTAACACATCAAACTTAAAATTCACATACACTTAACAAGTCTTGGTTCAAACCAACATGCCAATTTATGGCTTCAAACACAAAATATACTATATATACTCAAACCAACATTATACTTTAACTCTATTACAAACCATTCTCAAAATAACTATCAACTTAAGACATCTAGACACACGAAAATATACACACTTTTTCATTCTCTTTTAACATAAATTCATGCAGTTTTGGTAAAATTCGTGTTAAAAAATAAATAATATTTGTAAAATAATTAAATTTCACCAAAATTATGAAAAGTTTTAATTTTAATTAATTTTATATCAGATTTTGATTAGTTTTGATTATTTTTGACAGATTTGTACAAAGGACGAAAACAGCTTGGTAGACACTGTTAGAAGCACAAAACCGAGAAGTAATTTTGAAGCAACAAGGTGAATTGATTTTTTCAGCCTAAGACGGTCTAAATTTTGTGTATTGATTCATAATATAATTAATTTTAATTTTAATCTAATTTAATTTGGGTTAAATAAATTATTGTTAATTAATTATGAAAAGGGGTCCGGTTGAGCTGAATCGAGAAAATTGATCCAACTGAGCACTGGGCAGCCCAAAACAGTGCCACACGCTGACCCAATCAGCTTGCTTGGCTGATTATTTGGCTTGTAGAATGGCCCTTGAAGACTCCTTCAAACTGTATTCAAACCCCTCCACAATTTATACCTTTCTAGATTTGCCCTTACCTTAAAATAACATGTTTGAAATCTTCAAACACGCCATATGTGTGGCCGGCCGTGGGGGGAGTCTTTGGCTGCTGATTTTGGCTATTTTTAGCAGCATTCTCAACCTCTAAATACCCACCTTGGCTGCTCACTTTAAATAGATCTCAACCCTTCTCATCTCTTCACTTCTCTCTCACTTTTCTCTCTTCATTGTTCTTCATTTTCTTCCCCATTCCCTTGCCGATTTCACCTCTTGAAAAAGAGTCAATCAACCACCATTTGGAGCAGCATTCAAGTGTTCATAGAAGCCTCGGTTTGATAAGAACAAACAAAGGACGAGGAGTGGAGCAAACTAGTCTAGCCACTAAGAAAACACCGGATTTGATTCTTGTTCCCTATCCCTTTAATTTTGTTGTTGTTATGATGAACTTGTCATGAATATTTGTGATGTTGAATTGTTTAATTTAATTAATATGTATTGAATTTAATTTGTGTTAGGTTAATTGCATTTTTTCTAATTAATTTATTAAAATTGTTTTTGTGTTGTTATAGGCCTCGATAAGATGTTTGATTAGGAAAAATCATGACTAAGTTATTCTTGCATTAAAATTGTAAGGTAACTAATGAATTAATTATTTAAACGGATTGAAATTGTAATTAATTGACACAATACTTAATCAGTACATGTTTAATCATCTAAGGTAGATGAGGGTTAAATTAGCAACGGTATCTAACAATACATTATCCTTACATAACTTGCAAGATTATTGTGATTAAACTTTTCAAGGTAGAGAAATACATTGTTACCTCACATAATCTTTATGTGCTTATGAGATTGAATTAATTGTTTGAATTGGCATAGAGATATGCACAAGAGATTATTTAATTTCATAAGTATGTATGTGCATTAACACATTTGCTTATTAGAATTTGTTTAATCGGTTGTATTGACATAGAGATATAGTCAAGAGATAAATAGATTTTGGTAGGTAAGTATGTTCATAAGTTAGCAAGTTACTGAGTTGCTGTGAATTTATTCGTAACAACATAAGTATGAGTTTAATAAATCTAAGTTAAGAAATGTAAGTAATCTAGCAAAATTATGTCATCTTGATTAAATCATCTTTTAAAATCGTGCATTGGAAATTTTTATTTTATTTTTATTTATTTCACTTAGTTAAAAGCTTAGTTTTGTAATCACCTCCTCAAATCAAAATATTTTTCTTCACCAAAGTGTTTTCATTGCATTCATAAATAATTCTTTTCACAGTCCTTGTGGGTATGATAACTTGACATTTACTTGTCACTTTATTACTTGTTACAATTATGTCACTTGCACATTTCCATCGTTCCTAGTTTTTGGTGTCGTTGCCAGGGACTATTTTAAAAAGTCATTATTTATGAATTTGTTAATTTTGCATTTTGGCTTATTTTCTTGTTCAATTTTAACTTAATTAACTTTTCTGTGTTTATTTTAGGTGTTTATGAGTATTGAACGAATTATCGATTTACTCCCTGTAGACCCTGAGATTCAAAGAACTTTTCGACAGCAAAGAAGACAAGCAAGTCAGAAAAGGTCCAAAGAGATGAACTTCAAAAATTCGAATCAAGGAAATGGAGCAAACCATACTCAAAATCCTATCCTTATTGCTGATGATAGGGATAGAGCTCTAAGACAGTATGCCATGCTAGTGTTTCATGATCTTAATCTAGGTATTAGGAGACCTGAAATTGAGGCACAACAATTCAAGGTGAAGCCAGTCATGTTCCAGATGCTTCAGACAGTGAGCCAATTCAGTGGAATGCCTACCGAAGATCCTCACTTGCACTTAAGACTGTTCATGGAGGTGAGCAATTCTTTCAAGTTAGCCGGAGGACCCAAAGATGCACTAAGATTGAAGTTGTTCCCATATTTGCTAAGGGATAAAGCTCGAGCCTGGTTGAACTCATTGCCACCAAATTCAATTTCCACATGGCATGAGTTAGCAGAAAGATTCATTATGAAGTATTTTCCGCCTAGCAAGAATGTTAGTTGAGGAACAAGATCACTACTTTCCAACAATTGGATGATGAGTCCTTGTATGAAGTATGGGAAAGGTACAAATAATTATTACGAAAGTGCCCTTATCATAGAATCCCACATTGCATCCAACATGAGATGTTTTATAATGGTCTCAATGCTCACACGAGGATGGTAGTGGACGCTTCTGCTAATTTTACTCTCCTTCTAAGTCTTACAATGAGGCTTATGAAATCATCGAGAGGATTGCCAGTAACAATTATCAATGGCCAACCAATCGAGTAGTGTTAGGAAGACAAGTCACTAGAATACATGAAGTAGACGCTTTTACTTCACTCACATATTAGGTATCCTCAATATCTTCAATGCTTAAAAAATTTACCACTAATGGGTTTAATAGTTTTGTAGCACAACCACCAAATCAATTTGAAAATGTAGCCTGTGTCTATTACAGGGAAGGACATATGTTCAAACAATGTCCATCGAACCTAGAATCTATGTATTATATGGGTAACCAGAACTAAAACCGAGTAAGGCTAGGATTACAATCCAATTCCTATAACCTATCTGTAACATCCCAAACCTGGCCTGGAAGTTTGGCTCGAATTTGGCGTGTCACATTGAAGTGTTTTTCGAAAACCATGTTTCCATTAAAAACCCTTCTTAATAATTAAAAACTTATACCCTTTTTAAACCTTGTTAGAAAACCTCAGCTAAATAACATTCTTAACAACTTTGTAAAAATCTTGGTAGTTGCGGAAGCTTAATTTAAAAACAATTGCGGATACGTGATGTTTTGAACAACAATAGTTTCTTTGGAAAACTGTGTTCTAATACTAGCAATTATAAGAACAATAAATAAAATTCCAAATTTGGAATCTAGAAAATTACAACGGCTTTACTACAACCCACATAAAAACATTTAAAAGTAATAATCAAAACTGAAACATAAGTAGTGTGTGTGGCTTCCTCCGAGCCCCTCGTAGCTCCTGTGACAGCCCAAAGTTGACCCTAGTCGGGAAGTGGTTTCGGGACCGCTAAACCGAGTCACCGAAATGTTTGAATGTGATACTTATTGTGTAGAATATGTAATTATGAATGTGTGAAAATTTCAAGCTTCAATTTGGTTGATTTCATGTGAATTTAGTCAATAGGACTTATGTGAGAAAATTCTAAAATGTGATAGGTCAATGTGTGAGGACCTACTAGTGCATGTGGACAAAGGGGGGACTTGCATGTCAAATTCCCCCCCTAATGAGTAGTGGCCGGCCATGACAAGGAAGGATGGGCAAAACATGTCATGAAACATGTTTTGTTAGTGGAAGAATAAAATAAGGAGTATGGGTAATAAAGAAATGGAAAACAAAAGAAAAAAAAATGTGTGTGTGGTGTTTGTCCCCCCATTGCCGTGAGCTAAACAAGAGAAAGGGGGAATTTTGTTCATCCTTTTCTCATCTTCATGCTTGCCAAAAACTAGAAAGAAAAACAAAGAAAAATTTTCTCATCCTTTGGTTCATCCTTGGCCAAAAATTTTAAGGAGGAAAGAAGAAGAAAGGTGAAGAGATTCGGCCATGCATGTAGCTAGGCTAAGGTATGTTTGATGATGTTCCATGAGAGGCATGCATGTTTTAGTTGTTAGCTTGAGTTCTACCTAACCCATGGTCTAAATCTTGCTATGTGATGGAAATGGCACTTGACCATGGATGAATCATTCTTGGTTGATGTTTGATGTTGTGGTGATGAGGCATGAGGATGAGTTAAGATTCGGCCTAGGTGGAGGTTGTGTTAATGCCATTGCATGCAAAATATGAAGCTTGTTAATGATGCATGTGATGATGGCTTGATGATTCTTGAACCTCCTTTTTAGCATTTTTTGTTGTGTGAGCACATATGTGCATTGGTTGCTAAATGGAGAAGAATCGGCTAGCAAGATGTGTGCTAAGGCCGAATGTAACTTTGCATGTTAATGAGCAATGCATGTGTTAAATTGATGAAAAGGGGGAGGATGCTTTACTAGTGTGTACATGTGTGTATTAAGTGTTGAAATCGACCCCAAAAATGGACATGCATATTCGGTCAAGGGCAAGAAATTAGCTAATATGTGGTGTTGATGCATGATTTTTGCATGTATGAGACTTTAATGTCTAATGTATAAATATGGGCTAAGTGCCTTGTGTTCATCTTTTGATGCCTAAAATGATGAAATCAATTTATTTGTTTGATTAAGCTCAAGAGCAAAGGGGAAATAAAACCGATAAAGGGAAGGAAAAAGTGGTTGAATAGCTAGCGGAATCGTTCGACAACACCCGAGGTAAGTTCTTGAGTAAGAGAGCTTAAATTTCGATGTGATTAAATCATGCTCTATGTGTGGCTATTGAGCCGAATGTGCAAGGACAATATGTGCCTTGTGTTTGAGTTTCGTAAACGAAAATGAAATATGAATGTGCTATGAATTATTGTTAGATGTGCATGATTAATTGAATGCTGTCCGGGCTAAGTCCCGAAGGCTTTGTGCTAAGTGAATATATCCGGATTAAGATCCGAAGGCCTTTGTGCGAGATACTAAATCCGGGTTAAGTCCCGAAGGCATTCGTGCGAGTTATTAAATCCGGGTTAAGTCCCGAAGGCATTCGTTCGAGTTATTAAATCCGGGTTAAGTCCCGAAGGCATTCGTGCGAGTTGTTAAATCCGGGTTATGTCCCGAAGGCATTGTGTGAGTTACTAAAACCGGGCTATGTCCCGAAGGCATTTGAACGAGGAGCTATATCCGGTTAAATCCCGAAGGTACGTGATTTGGTAATGAATGAGCTTGCTGTAAAATTCCAGCGAATACTCGAAAAACATCCCAATATGGGGATATGTTACGTATGTGTTGAATTTAATCGAGCCCTTACAAATAAATGTTCGCTCAGTTGATAAACGAGCTACCGGCCTTCGGCCAAGTTAGTTTATTGTGTATGTACATAATGGTTGTTAATGTTGTGAAGCAAGTTTGATATCGGTAAATTGCGTATTATGAAATATTCCGTTTAGCTAAATGTGTGCTATTCTTTGTGCATGCTGGAATTCCTTGCTCAAACTTACTAAGCATAAATTGCTTACTCGTTACATTGCTCCTCTGTTTTATAGATTTTTGGTTCTCCAGCTATCGGACTCGGGATCTTGAAGTCGAAGTCGCCCACACTATCAAAGGCTCTTTTGGGTACTATTTTGGTTGAATTTTGTTATGGCATGTATAGGACTACCCATTGTTGTCTTTCGAGTACTTTATGAAATGTATAAGTGTACAGCCATGCGAAGATGGCTTGTAGAAGTGGAGTATGGCATTAGACCATTCGTATTTATGAATGTATAGATGGTTTCATGATGTAACTATGTTGGAATGGAAGTGTTGAGCAAATGATCAGCCACTAGAATGGCTAAGTATGATCATATGTGGGCTTATGTATGACAAGGCCCTAGTTGGTCCATGAAACCCCAAATTAGGTAAGGTTCACTTTGAAAACAGAAGCTGATAGCAGCAGTGGTGTGGATTGGAAAAATCACAAGAATTCGTAGGAGTGGAATTAAATAGTGAATAAATTATGTAATCGAACCTTGATGAATCTAATTTCATATGGAAGTAACGAAACAATTATAGGAACAGTACAGAAAGAGATATTCGGGTTCTTGTGGAACAGGGCCAGAACAGTTTCTGGATTCACTGTTCCGCCTTTGGAAATTCACTATAAATTGACCAGAGATAATTAGGGGTCATACCATATATTTATGGATTCCTCTCTGAGTCTAGTTTCCATAGAAACAAACGGCATCAGTATTGAAGCTCTGTGCAGAGAGATATCCCAGTCGTAATGGGAAAAGGTCAGTGTAGTCGACCCCTGTAACATGGGAGACTTTGACTAATAAACTGTACTAGTTGGCCCGACCAAAAATTCTAAAAAAAAATCCGAAAACATGGGGCTACTGAATTTAAGGCTATGGATAGCGATGATGCCGAGCAAGCTGAATTTTGGCTGGACAACACTATCCGGGTACTCGATGAGCTATCTTGTACACCCGATGAATGCCTAAAGTGTGCTATCTCCTTGCTACGTGATTCTGCCTACTATTGGTGGAGTACTCTGACTTCTATTGTGCCCCGAGAGCAAGTAACTTGGGAGTTTTTCCAAACTGAGTTTCGGAAAAAGTATATCAGTCAGAGATTTGTTGATCAAAAACGGAAGGAATTTCTTGAGCTTAAGCAAGGCTCCATGTCGGTTACTGATTACGAGCGAAAATTTGTTAGACTTAGCAAATACGCTCGGGAATGTGTTTCGTCCGAAGCTGTTATGTGTAAACGCTTCGAGGATGGGCTGAATGAAGATATAAAAATGTTCGTTGGCGTTCTTGAAATACAAGAGTTCGTGGTACTTGTTGAACGAGCTTGTAAAGCCGAAGAGCTTAGAAAAGAAAAGCAAAGAGTTGATGAGGGAACTGGAGAGTTTCGTAAAACATCCTCGGGGAGGTCTCTTCAACAGACATCGAAGAGATTTCGAGATGATGCGGGCCAGTTTAGAGGCACTTCGGGCCTTTTTGGACGAGATCGTGATCGACCCCCTGTGGGTACACGAGGCACTTCGGTCGCCAGTGTTGGGAATGAACGTCGAGACAGGACGAAATACCGATATTGCGGTAAATGGCATTCGGGGAGTTGTAGATTTCCTGACCGCTTCTGTTACAAATGCGGATCAGTGGACCACTTCATTAAAGATTGCCCGAGGTTGTCGGGACAGAATGCAAATCAGAGTGGGAGACCGGGTGCTACCACTGCTCGAGGTAGACCATCTGGAAATATGGGCAATGCTGGTGGTGGTCAGAGAGGATCTAGAGATGATATAACCAGATCCGAAGCCCGTGCGCCTGCTAGAGCTTATGCTATACGTGCCCGCGAGGATGCTTCTTCGCCTGATGTTATTACCGGTACATTCACCCTCTTTGATACTAATGTAATTGCTTTGATTGACCCCGGTTCTACTCATTCTTACATATGTGAAACCTTAGCATCCAGTAAGATTTTACCTATTGAGTCTACTGAGTTCGTAATTCGGGTGTCAAATCCCTTGGGTCGTTACGTGCTTGTCGACAAAGTGTGTAAGAAATGTCCCCTGGAAATTCGAGGTTCCTGTTTTCCAGCGGACTTGATGCTTTTGCCGTTTGATGAATTTGATGTTATCCTTGGGTTGGATTGGTTGACCGCGCATGATGCGATTGTGAATTGCAAGAGCAAGACTATTGATTTGAGGTGCGCAAATAACGAAGTAGTCCGAATTGAGTCTGCGGACTTGGAGGGGATGCCAGCTGTAATATCAGCAATGTTGGCACAGAAATATGTAAGAAAAGGGTGCGAAGCATACCTTGCATATGTGCTTGATGACAAAGAATTAGAAAAGAAACCCGAATCTGTGCCGGTGGTTTGTGAATACCCGGATGTTTTTCCGGAAGAATTACCGGGTTTACCACCTGTTCGGGAGGTAGAGTTTGGTATTGAGCTTGTACCTGGGACTATGCCGATTTCGATAGCTCCGTATCGTATGGCACCAACTGAGTTAAAGGAGTTGAAAGCTCAGTTGCAAGAACTGACGGATAGAGGTTTCGCTCGACCAAGTTTCTCACCTTGGGGTGCACCAGTATTGTTCGTGAAAAAGAAGGACGGAACCATGAGGTTGTGCATTGACTATCGTCAGCTGAATAAAGTGACGATAAAGAACAAATATCCGTTGCCGTGCATCGATGATTTGTTCGACCAACTGAAGGGAGCCTCAGTGTTCTCAAAAATAGATTTGAGATCGGGCTATTATCAGTTGCGAATTCGAGATCCAGATATTCCCAAAACTGCCTTCAGAACGAGATATGGTCACTACGAATTCTTAGTGATGCCGTTTGGGCTCACTAATGCCCTTGCGGTATTTATGGATTTGATGAATCGGATCTTCAGACCGTATTTGGATCAGTTCGTAGTTGTGTTCATTGATGACATTTTGGTCTATTCAAGAGATGAGACCGAACATGCTGGGCATCTGAGGCTAGTGCTGCAAATTTTGCGGGATAAGCAGTTATATGCTAAGTTCAGTAAGTGTGAGTTCTGGTTAAGAGAGGTTAGCTTCTTGGGTCATGTGGTATCCGCGTCGGGTATTCGAGTTGACCCGAACAAAATTTCAGCCATACTTGACTGGAAACCTCCGAGAAATATTACTGAAGTTCGGAGCTTTTTGGGGCTCGCCGGTTATTACCGACGATTTGTGAAAGGTTTCTCGATGATAGCCACACCAATGACGAAGCTACTTCAAAAGGATGTTAAGTTCGAGTGGACGGAGAAATGTCAGAAAAGTTTCAACCAGCTGAAAACTCATTTGACTGAAGCTCCAATTTTGGTGCAACCCGAATCAGGTAAAGAGTTTGTCATTTATAGTGACGCATCCCTACTTGGGTTGGGTTGCGTATTGATGCAAGAAGGTCGAGTCGTGGCCTATGCGTCGAGACAATTGAAGCCACACGAGAGGAATTATCCGACCCATGATCTCGAACTAGCTGCCATCGTGTTTGCTTTAAAAATATGGCGACATTATCTGTTTGGTGAGAAGTGCCATGTATTTTCGGATCACAAAAGTCTCAAATATTTGATGACTCAACGAGACTTGAATCTGCGACAAAGACGTTGGCTTGAGTTGTTGAAAGATTACGAGCTTGTCATTGATTACCACCCGGGAAAGGCTAACGTGGTTGCGGACGCCTTAAGCCGGAAGTCATTGTTTGCTTTACGAGCGATGAACGTGCATTTGTCTGTTCTACCAGACAGTGTGTTAGTAGCTGAATTAAAGCTAAACCATTATTGACTCACCAAATTCGTGAAGCTCAGAAAGTCGATGATGAATTGGTTGCAAAACGGGCTAAGTGTTTTCCGAACGAGGAATCGGAGTTTCAAATTGATGATGATGATTGTTTGAGGATCAGAAATCATTTGTGTGTTCCAAGGAATTCGGAACTCATTTCGATGATTCTGAACGAAGCCCATTGTAGCCGAATGTCAATTCACCCGAGGAGTACGAAAATGTACAACGATTTGAAACGTCAATTTTGGTGGCATGGTATGAAACGGGACATCTCCGACTTTGTTTCGAGATGTTTAATATGTCAACAAGTGAAAGCGGAACATCAAGTGCTTTCAGGATTACTCTAGCCGATCATGATACCCGAGTGGAAATGGGATCGAGTCACAATGGACTTTGTGTCCGGACTGCCCTTGTCAGCAAGTAAGAGGGTTGCGATATGGGTTATTGTTGATAGACTGACTAAGTCGGCTCATTTCATCCCCGTACGTACGGATTTTTCATTGGATAACTAGCTGAATTGTACGTTTATCAAATTGTGAGATTACACGGGGTACCTGTTTCTATCGTGTCGGATAGAGATCCGAGATTCACCTCACGATTTTGGAAGAAATTGCAAGAAGCTCTGGGTACTAAGCTGCATTTTAGCACTGCTTTTCACCCCCAAACCGATGGTCAATCCGAGCGGATAATTCAGATACTTGAGGATATGTTAAGATGTTGCATCCTCGAGTTCAGTAGTTCATGGGAACGGTATTTACCTTTGATTGAATTCGCTTACAACAATAGTTTTCAATCAAGTATTAAGATGGCACCTTATGAGGCTTTGTACGGTCGTAAATGCCGTACACCATTGTTTTGGACCGAGCTCGGTGAAAGCAAAATTTTCGGAGTTGATTTGATTAGAGATGCTGAACAGAAAGTAAAGGTAATCCGTGAAAGTCTGAAGGTATCCACGGATCGTCAGAAATCGTACGCAGATTTGAAACGAAAAGACATCGAGTATCAGGTGGGAGACAAAGTGTTCCTTAAGGTTTCACCTTGGAAAAAGATACTCAGGTTCGGCGTAAGGCAAGTTGAGCCCAAGATTCATTGGGCCGTACGAAATCTCCGAACGAGTTGGTCCGGTTGCGTATAGATTGATTTTGTCCCCGGAGCTTGAAAAGATTCATGACGTCTTTCATGTTTCGATGCTTCGACGCTATCGATCTGATCCATCGCACATAATTAGCCCATCGGAGGTTGAAATTCAAGTCGACATGAGCTATGAAGAAGAACCGATGCGTATCCTAGCTCGTGAAGTGAAGGAGTTGCGAAACAAAGAGTTCCGCTAGTAAAGGTGTTATGGCTCAAACTCGGGATCGAGGAAGCTACTTGGAGACCGAGAGCTCGATGAAAGAACGATACCCAAACCTATTACCGTAAGATTTCGGGACGAAATTTCTTAAGTGGGGAGAGTTGTGACAGCCCAAAGTTGACCCTAGTCGGGAAGTGGTTTCGGGACCGCTAAACCGAGTCACCGAAATGTTTGAATGTGATACTATTGTGTAGAATATGTAATTATGAATGTGTGAAAATTTCAAGCTTCAATTTGGTTGATTTCATGTGAATTTAGTCAATAGGACTTATGTGAGAAAATTCTAAATGTGATAGGTCAATGTGTAGACTACTAGTGCATGTGGACAAAGGGGGGACTTGCATGT